>NC_083616.1:21144988-21187488 GCF_963584025.1 Labrus mixtus
TTGTCAACTGAAGCTCTTAAAGACCTTAAAGAAAAACACATCTGTATTAAGCGTCACTAAGACCGACCACTGACTCAAACACAACGTCTGCTTCATTTGGAGAATGGGGATATTTTGCAAGTGTGTTTTTCTCTTTTGATTTTAGTCCAAGTTTGTTTATCAGATCATGCTGATTCTTGTTGAAGGTGGTGTGCAGTGGACCGTGTGTAAAAGGGTCAGCAGGATCTGTGCCTGTTTGACATGATGGATGACTTTAATCTTACTGATTAAAGGAACACGCCCCCCCCCCATAACACTTCATTAAACATTTAACCCAATTGGCAGGATTTAAAAGAAGGGGTTTGTAGGTACTTTAAAGCACAACAGGAAAGGTAGTTGGACAGTTTGTTTTCCACAAAAACTAGGCTTGTGTGTCTCTGATTTGGTTCAAAGAAAAGTCAATTTGATCAATGCTTTCATTGTTTGTCAAGGAGTCAATGTGTTGTTTCTTTAGAGCTGCAGGAGATTTTGCCTTTTACACTGTCCCATAAGTCAAGTCCCACAGTCCAGGGATCAATGACTATTGCTGCTAAAACACAGTAGAGGAACTAAAAATAGATGCTTTATTTATAGCGTTCTTCCATAATCTAGCAACTGTTACAGTTCATCACTCGTGCGTCACTCTGTCACTTGTGCGTTCCAAACCGAACAAATCAACACAAATCCCCGGAAGAGGACGGACCAATCAGAGACAAATTAATAGGCAGACATGAGGAAGGAAATGAATCCTTAATCCTGTTTGGTTCTGTTCCAAATAACTTATCACTTGCCTTTATCGCTTCTCTGAGATCCCAAAGAGGAAGTAATTTGAATGGATAGTTCCTGCCAACTCATTTCCTGTATTCTGATATTTGCTCCTTCAGACTGCGTGTGCTGAGACGCTCTGCTGGGACTCAATCAGCTCGCTCAGTTTCTGATCAAGTCCTCACAGGCACTTTTTTTTTTTACACCTCAGCAGCCGTCCGGTCAACATCTGTGAGGTAAACATTAAAAAATGTGGCAGCGGAAATGTTGTAGTCTATAGAGCAAGGCATGAGAAACGTTTTAAAAACACACACACACAAACCTGATCAGGTTAAATACAGAAACTTTATCAACCTGAGCTCAACTGAGAGGCTGTGGATGGATGGATTTATTTTGGGAGTTTTCAAAGTGTATATAA
Source organism: Labrus mixtus (assembly GCF_963584025.1). Classification (NCBI taxonomy): domain Eukaryota; kingdom Metazoa; phylum Chordata; class Actinopteri; order Labriformes; family Labridae; genus Labrus; species Labrus mixtus. Next base: position 21,146,190 of record NC_083616.1, read on the forward strand.
ATCCTGTTTTGTTGTTGTTGTTGTTGTTGTTTTGGCCTTTTCATAGTGAAGTCTCAATTATAAAAGAATGTCATGTATGAATATTTCATAAAGCCATTTTAATTGTAAAGGTTTTTTAATTTTAGACAGACATTTAAAAAAAAAAAAAAGACTATTTACACAAGTCTAAGGAAAATGAATTTAAACAGGCAGAAATAAGCTACTCACATAAAAAACAAGCATTTCACCTGTTGGCAGTGCTCGTGTTTCTAAAATGTAAGCATATATTTATTTCAGTTGAAAGCTGTGCCTGTTCAGGGGATTGTTTTAATGTCATTATGTTTGTCCCTTAATTGGAGCGTTGCCTCTAGAACTGAGGTTTAATGGAGCCCTCAAAGTAACAACACCCAGCTCTCAGTGCAGCACATCTGGTTTACACATACAGCTGTTGGCGGAGACAAAAGGTTTGGATCATTTGATCGGCTTTTTTCCATCTGTGTTTGAAGGTTTTCTCTGCTGATTAGTCTTTAACAATTGAATTTCTCTTAGAAGTCTGAGGTTAAATCACTTTCAAATTATGCAAATTTTTATGGACTCTGAAGGCAGAAATTATGCTTAAGTCACACTCATAAAATAAGATGAATGAGTTAATTCTCTGCTTGAAAGGTCTGCTTCTTGTTACAGTTGTGCTAAAAGCTCTTGAAACAATGAAGCTGTTGGTGTTTGGAGCTCTTTTGTGGAAGCTCTCTCTCTGTTTCTGCAGCAGAAGGTCTCCTGAGGTATCTGGTTCCCAGTATCCATCATTCTCAACGAGTTGGGACCTTGGAGTAGCGCCAGCAGCGTCAGTGCTAGCCAGCCGTAACTGACATTGAGTGCATTGTTTGCAGCGGGAAGCTCACGGCTGTGGCCTAAAGGTACATTCCTGAGATCAGAACGCTGTTTGAAACACAAACAGCCTTTGTGCCCTCGCTGCTCTCCTTCCCCAGCTCCCTCATCCACATCAAGCCTCCAGAGCTAAACTGCCTCCTCTCGCTCATGTGTCAACATGTGGGCTATCATTTTACACACACAAACACACGCACACACACACACACACACACACACACACACACACACACACACACACACACACACACACACACACACACACACACACACACACACACACACACACACACACACAAGTGTCAGTTTGATGATGAGATCCAGGCATATATCTCATCTCTTTTTTACATTTTTGATGTAAAGAGAAAAATAAATAAAAAATACATAAGAACACACATTTAGGGCTCCTATAAGTAAAGCTACAGTTTTTTTAAATTTAGATTTTCCTAACAGCCACCTGAGCCATTACTTAATGTCATATTTACATACTGTAGATATGTAATAGTGTTTGCAGATAAATGTTGGCAGCATTGATTGCCTGCAAATCTTAAGGGCAACTGTCTGAACCATTAACCGCGTCTGCTGACATATTTAGTGTATAACTCATGAAGTGACATAAAAAAAAGCCTTAATACATTTGATAATCTATTAAAAACATTTCAGGACATTTTCAAACACAAAGACTGTCATATTGTAACTCGTGAAGATTTGCTGTTTTTTATAGAACGGTATTCTGTCTATCAATGACTTGAGGGCAATCGGTCAGACGAAACAAAACACTGAAATATTCAATGATTAAACAAGGAAATGATCAGCAAATTAATCATTTAAGTAAATGTTATTTGAAGAGCTCATGAGAATCAAAGACTGTGCTGTAGGGGTTAAGGTCAGTAAAGTGGATTAAAGTAAAAATGCACAAAACCAGAAAGCTGAAAAAAAAGTATTTAGAGCTGAGAACTTTTCAGACGTAATAGCCTTCTGATTGATTCTGTGTGACAGCTGACGGCACCAGTATACAGTCACATTTTCAGTCTATAAAATATTATTTATTTACTTTTATTTTGTTTTTCCATTAAGGAGTTGGGTTTATTTGACTGTGGAAATTGTGTTTTTTAATAAACAATTAAAATTTGAGTTGTCAATCAGCGACAACAGGAAGGCTATTTGGACAGTGCATTGCTTCTTTCTTTCTGTTACTTTTTTGCTCACAAATTTCATCTCTCCACAACACATAGAACATATTAAACTCAGGCTTGATTTCATTTTCTCAGTATGAAGTAAACAAAAAAAAACATCTACTCTATTTTTATGAGAACAATTCGGCATTGTGATAATCCACCTCAATGGAAGAAGAGGTTTTGGTTATTAGTATCAATTAACCGTCCTGCAAGGCTGTGTTCATAAATAGGATTCATTTAATTATTATTTTTTTAAACACTTCATGGAAAAAATGAGGGATGTCTTTATATCAGCTCACATTTCTAATTCCAAACGCAACACCTGCTTCAGTCTGCTCAGCTGTAAAACCAAACATCTGTAAATGATGCGAACATAGCAGCTCTTAAAACCACTCTCTGTGTTAAACTGTGGTTAAAATGATACTAATATGAATAAAGTGGGCACGATTTCTACCTGATACTAATATGAATAAAGTGGGCACAATTTCTACCTGATACTAATATGAATAAAGTGGGCAGGATTTCTACCTGATACTAATATGAATAAAGTGGGCACAATTTCTACCTGATACTAATATGAATAAAGTGGGCAGGATTTCTACCAGATCACATGTTAAGGCAAGACACTGCTCAGAAAGAGTGCCTGGCTCTGATTCACCAGCTTGACATTCGGCAGCAGATGATGAAGTGTAATAATCATGAGCAAAGTTAGTCTTAATGAGTAATTATATTAAATGATGATCATGGAGTGCCCTCTTATACCACAATTAATTTCTACTCAACTGCTCTACTGGGGAACAGCTAACAGGATCCACTGGTCAAATTATCAGAGAGGATGCTGCACACATCATTAGCTCTGCAGGCATGAAGCTGTGGAGCTCCATTTATTACTGCACAGCAGTGTAACAGAGTCATTTATCAGTTATTGATGGTCTATAGTTTCACTCATTTATAGGATATGTATATACAAAACAGGGTGGCCGTGGGGCTATGTTTTTTTGACCCATCCATTAAGGTTGAAATCAGTCTGGATGTTGGAAGGCGTAGTCCAATTAGGAAAAATACAAAATTCATCAAATATAACCCTCAAATTCATTAAAGCTTAATAATGAAATGCTCATTTTGAAAATGTAAGAAAAAGTACAAAATGATGTTATATGGTGGGTTTCAAAATCAAAATTTGATGGAAATAAGGACGCTGATAGCCTAGTGATTAGTGCGCGTGTCACCCTGATTTCCGACTCTATATCCACTGTTTTATCTCAAAGGCATAAAAGCCCCAAAATAAACCCTTTAAAATAAAGTTGGTGGAAAGGTAAATAAAGAGAACTGGAAATGTTACTTCAGTAGTGTAACAAAGTATTTTTGCTACTTCTCACCACTGCAAGCCACACAAAAAAAGCCAAATGGTTCTTATTATTCTACATGACATGATTCAACAATATTTCAGATAGTGCTATGATAAATCTGTCCATCACAGTGCTTTTTTCTTTCAAATATCACACTCACACACTGTCGGGATGTCTAATATGATTTTAGAGTTCTATTAAACTTAGGGTTTTTATGAAATCACAATATAATAAAAGAGCACTGCCCTCTGCACTAAATCTTATCTCCAACACTTGTATCCAACTTCACCTTGTATTTCCCAAACCTATCTTCCTCCCACCCTCAACTCCCGCCCCTCATACGTAAAACCCACAACAAGTGGCCAACCAATGAGATCACCTCTCTGATGTGTGGAGAGGGGGGCTGAGGAACAGAAAGACAAATGCTCAAAGGGGAGAGAGTAGAGGACCACTTTGCGACCCACAAGGGTTGTTGTTTTTCTCCATGCACTGTTTGTTTGCACTCCCGTGCGCACAAGGACTGCTAAAGGATCACGCGCAGTCCAGCAAAGGGCTCTCGGAACTTGCCCGGTTTCTTTTTCTGGTGGAGAGCCGCTAGCAGAGAGGAGGAAAGACGGAATCGCTGAGCTGGAGGCAGTTTGTTACAAGAACTCTGATTTTCTCCGATGGAATGAGACGCTGCAGAAACTCTCCTAAACTTGTGGAGAACTTTTCATTTGGCGTCTCCTTTGTCCGTGAGACTTCCTATTTGAATTGTCAGCAAAATCATGTATGGATAGCGGGATCTTCGCGGAAGAATCCGGCTCAAATGGGCAGCGCTGACGGGTTTATGGAGCCGGGATTACACAGCGCAGTGCCAGCCTGTTGAACGCCCACACACGGGCCTATCACACACCATCTGCCCCGGAATAAATAAGACTGCAGTGTAGATCCATGGAAGTAGAGTAAAAGTTTCACATGACACTGCTCTGAATTTCCCTTTCTTGCAGCCAGAACAATGGCAAGCTCTGGCGCACGGACTAAGAGCGTCTGCAGATCTATTTGGCCTCTTGTAAGTGTGCTTTTGTTTTTAGGGTACTCCTCCGTGGCCTCGCCGTCCCACGGCCGGCGGCTGATATGCTGGCAAGCCATCATGAACTGCCAAGCCGAGCCCGAGTGCAATTACGCGTACGAACACTACACGCGTGCATGTGGTCCCGTGCTGAACGGCGACAGGAAAAAGTGCCCGAGCCACTGCATCTCTTCGCTTGTGCAGCTCAATCTGACCAAAAGCGGGCCGGCTCTAGAGGACTGCAGCTGTGCTCACGATCCGCTGTGCACAAGCACCAAGCGGGCCATCGAGCCGTGCCTGCCCAGGACTACCAGCACGGGCTGCACGGAGGCTCGGCGTCAGTGCGAGAGGGACCAGCAGTGCAGCTCCACCATGCACGATTATCTGAACCACTGCGGGAAACTTTTTAGCGGGGCGATCTGCACCAACGCATGTAGGAATGTGATCGCGAACATGCGTAAAATCCCCAAAGGTCAGCAGCTGGACACTTGCATGTGTGACGGCACGGAGAGGGCCATCTGTGAGTTTGTGAAGAGCAGCATGAAGGCGCTCTGCTTCGACTCTCCGGTCAGAGAAGAGGAGGGCAGCGGTTCCGAGTATGTCCAGGATCCAGATTATGACGACGACCCCTCGGATCCGGACTATCCAGAGGAGCTGGAGAGCGGAGCCTCTCCCCCTGCTGCAACCCACTGTGTTTTGACCCTCTTGGCATCCATTTTGGCTCTATTGCCCCTCATTTAGTCCCCGGGTTCATAATCTGCCCTGGCTATTGTCCGGATAAAAGGCAATCTAAACTTTTGTCACTCATTGACCTGCTTCTTCTGAAAAGGTTAGAGCTTCAGAGACTCACGGAAAGCCTTATTTGGGGGGGTTTGAAAAGACTTGAAACGCTGAAGGATATCAAATCAGGATATTTTCTATGCAAATCACAGCAGAAAGATCTGTTTTGAAAGTGCCTGAGCTGCAGGCTGCTTCTCTTATCAAACCACAACACTTCACGGCTCTCCACATGCTTTGCTTATGTGATAAGCTAAATTAGATTGTCTCCTCTCTCTCACACAGACTCTGATAGTAAAGCTGTCAGGATAGAGACACAGTGTTTTGGAAACAATGCAACATTTAATCAGTTTATGCTCTGCACTGCCAATCCTTTTGTTTTGTTTTAAAAGATATGAACTATTTTTATATGATACTGTTGCCACCTGGCACCAGGCTGATCTGATTTACAAGTATTTAATGCTGGAATCTCTAAATGTGTAAATAGAGGAGGAGTTCAAGTGAAACAGTAATTTATTACATGCCACCTAGTTACATCCAAATGTTCATCATGTGAATAAAAGACTGAATTCCAGCTTTAAAGGGAAGTTATTTGTGACTGTATTCTCTTCAAAGATACTGTGCATTGTATATAATGTGTATAGCCTTTATAGATTTTTTCCAGAGAATCCTCTATGTTTGAGGCTATGAGATGATTTATTCACTGTGTATAGCCTAGAGAAAGAAATGTCTAAATCCACTGTATGATTGCCTTATTGATATACTTTTATAGAAGGCATAAAGGAAACTTGAAGATATAATTTTTTGACTGTGACTTCTTTGTTTTTCACTTCCTATGCTTTGCCATTTGATAGAACTGAAATGCTTTATACTGAATTTGTAACACATACTGTGTTAAACGGTAACAACAAATCTTATAATAAGTAAGTACAGTGAAGATTAGCTTTTGGATCATTCTTCATAAGCACTGTCGCTGGTGAAAGAAGAAAACCTGTTTGTTCTCCCTTTAAATGACATCATTTTGGTTAACTTGCCTAATGTGTGCAACCTAATTACGTAAAAAAAATCAAATTAGAGGAGTGTGTGAACCTTTAGTTAACACACTTCACCCCTGGTTCACCCCTTTAAAATGTGTAAATGGTTATAAATGAATGTGTATGAAATGAGAGTGACAATAAGTAAAAAGCATCTCATTATGATCCAAAACGCCAGAATTAATGTGCCGTATATGTGCACCTTAGTTTTATTTTTACAATACTTTTTTAAATAGGGCTTTTACAGTAAATAATAACGTGTTTATGAAACCTGCTGCTCCACTGAAAGGAGCATTATTTTTGGAATTGGAGTGTGTCTATGTGAGAGGGATTTTTATTTGTTTATTTAAAGATGTTTGTCCCTTATAGTGCATCAACTGGTGCCTCAATACAGATGTTAAACATATAAACATTGACACATTGACACTTCTGTGTCTGTAACTACAGTACATTATACAACGTCTCATTTAAAATGCATGTCAGCTTCCACTGTTGACTGATAGCCTAATGACCTGCTATGTCTTGATTTAGCCGGCTGTTGTCAAAAGCAACTGGCACCATAAATCAACAACAACCCTCCAGTCCCCGTACCCCCCCGCCCCCTCACACACACACACACACACACACACACACACACACACACACACACACACACACACACACAACCTCTGCAATGTGGTATCAATACTTAGAGTTAAAGGCAAAGGCTTTGTTTTTATTATCATAACTGTTTGAAAAAATATTCAAATTCAGACTTTGGTAATTCATTCATTTTTCTCAACTTAAAATTCACAATTATACAACTATATACACTGCTGTTTATTATTTTAAAAATGTAAAAAGACTTTGTTAGGACACAGCTTTAATCTTGTTTATTTTTACAGACCTATACATTACAGATTTGAGTCCTTCTTAAATTAAATACGATTTTGCAACATTTCTCCAAATTACTAGGATAGTACGGTACATTTTACAGCTTTTTAATTTTATTTGAACATGTCCTGTACCGGTATTACGTGTGCTGTTATGAATATTATGTTCATGAAATATTGCATATCATACCAGCCCTCTCTTTGCTCTCCTTATAGGGGCTTTAAATCAATGATTGGCTTCAAAATGTTTTATTAGAAGGGGGACAAGGGCCCTCCAGCTGAATGGATGGAGGAGAAGTCGAGTGGCATCTTTGTCATGGAAATGTTAAGCACATAATAGTTGGGTAGCACAATAGGGAGGCACTTCATTCTTTCAGGCTGGCTTGACACCTCTGGAGAGCTGAGCGGCAGGGAAGCATGTGGGAACGATCTGCTGCTGCTCTGGTCTCAAACATTTCACTGGAAGAGGAGAAGGAGAAGAAAAAAACACATGACAGGCCGAGTGGTAAAGGATTTTTTTTTTATGTTCCATTTACATTGAACATCCCCTGTGCTTATGTTGAGGTATCTTATCTTTAAGCAGTTGCTTATTATAGAACTTAATCTTTTTTTAAATCAGGAAATGTAAAAAAACTAAAAACCTTAAGCCTTTGTGAAACAAGTGACTTTAAAGCATTTATTTACAAGCTTCAAAATTTAAATATATGCAGTATAATATTCTATGTTGAAAGTAATCTAAAAACAAACAAACATCTTCTTTAATCTTTTTCCTAATAAAAATAAAATCTTTCTTGCCCTGCAGACACACAGTTTTCCGTGCATGGAGTTTTTCCAGCAGGAGAAAAGCTCTTCAGCCCAGCCGGACCTCCTCCCCTCCTCTGCCTCCTCCTCCTCCTCCTTCTCCTTCTCCTCTTCTTTCTTTCGCCTCATGCATTTCTTGAGGCAGTTTCAGCACTTGGAAAAGGCGCAGCGTGCGTTGATTAGGCTATAATAATGCACAGGGTTTGAATGGATGAATGAGGTGCAAGAAATCTCACAAAACTCGCCTGCTTTTATGAAAAATGGAAATGAGTGCTCAGATACTATTGTATGTGAAGTGCTTACATGGCAACTTTTAAATTTAAATAAGTAGTTTTAAAAAATATTGTATTTCTTTCCTTTTATTTTTGGTAACATTTAATGATAGAACATACAGGAAGCAGTCACAACAAAACAGTTTGGACTTCATGCTGCTGTTAAAATGTGCTCTTCTCTTCCTCCACATACATGGTGGAGAGAGAGGAAGAGTGTGTGCGTCGGCGTGCTTGTGTGTGAGTGTGTTGGAGGGGGTGGTTCTGGGTTTAATTTACAAACTGTGGCTGTTTGTGTTCCAGCTCTTTGAGCGTGTGTAAGGTATCTCTGCCATCGACTTTGCTTCAGTGAGCTCAGTTCACTTCAGAGCTCTGTTTCTTTGGCCTCCTGAACAAAACGGCCCACACTTCACCCCATGCAGATCACTTCACCCCGTCACCCCGTGCATATCACAGCACAATGTTTACAAAGGTGCAGCTCTCTCAGCCTCTCGAGCTGGAGGTGTAAAGCTCTGTGCAGCCTGATTGTTAAGATATCTACAGTAATCTTAATAGTTTATTTGATTTTCACAAAACTTTTCATTTGTTTTGTTTCCCTTTCTTTTTCCACCGTCATGAAACATAAGTAAGTTGAATAAGTGAAGTTGACATGCATAATAACACAACGTATTTATTATTCTTAGGGGTATTTGGCAACCGGGAATCTTTGACCTTAGCCCTACTTTTCTTTGCAGTGTTTTCACTTAAGTCTTGGCACCAGTCGGGGTTGTGTTCTTTCATGCAGAGGTAAATGGAAAATCTATATGGAACCCGTTCAGCTTGAACTTTGTTTTGCTTAAATCTAAAAAGAAAAAAAACTTTGAAATGCATCCATGATTCGGCAGTTTAAAGGGACTGTGAGGCCAGAAGATAACCGTGTGATTTTAGTCTGTAAACGTGGAATGAAGGGCTGAACTGATTGTCATTGATGCCATAGAGACATTATGAAAAGGGCTTTTATTGATACAGTTATTCTGTCTGTTATAAAAGTGTATTCCTAATATTTGACCTTCTCGGGCCTCCTTCCTCCTGATGTGTGCTGACCATATTTCTCACAGGCATTTTGTTTGGACCTGGGCTCTGTGCAAGCTTGTGCAGAAAGTGATGTAGAAATGGTCGGACAGTTGGAATGGCTGAGACAGAGGAGGAGGCACTGAGATGGAAAGTTCATTTGAAAGGATTTGGAAATAATCCCCTAAAGTTACCACAGGGTACTGGATGGAATGGGCTCCACCTCGACTCCCCTCTGAGCTGCTGCCATAGCTTATATGCACACATTTTGTTAAAAGGTAGTCATAAAAGAGGTGTGGTGCTGTTGTAGTTTTTTTCAGTTGGAATATGTTTTATTGTTGTTGTTGAGATATTTCAGCTCTCCAGATGATGCTCTCCCTTGCTTTGATGATCATTTTATGAATTCATGCGTCTCTTAAAGGGACGCCAGTGACATGGCAAATCAAAGATCATTGATTTTGTATCTCTCATTAGCTGCATGGTCCATGCCAGGAGACTTTTGCGAAACTCTTGTTGTTTTTCTCCCTCCTATTTCAGCTGCCACTTTGATTTCATCATGCAAGACCTCTGCTGAGTTCACAACCCTTTGAAATGAGAAAAAGGTCTGTAATCCAGTTACTCAGGCTGTGGCCCGACTCCTCGGGTCCTGAGAGAAAACCTGCGGCACTAATCCCTCTGTCACCCAGAGGACGCTTTTCTACCTGACTGTTTGTGGCAGCCATTAGATACATTCGCTGTTTAAAATGTTGCTGTGGAGCATTTCACAAAGAGGGTCACAAATTGTTGTACACCGGTTTTGTTAGTTGTGAAAATCAAAAAGACGATGCAAAGAAAACCCAAAAGTAGGGTACACCAAAGCAGTTTAGCTGCAGAAGAAAAGAGAACCACTGGTTTACATGGGAAACAGGCTGCAGATACTACTTTTTTTTTTTTTAACTACTAAAGGACTTCACTCCTCCATAAATAGTTTTGGCATAGATGAAAACTTAAGAATAACACAAGTATCCTTTAGGACTACAAGTTCTGAGAACTGTAACGACTGTTTTGTCTCCTTACCTACACCCCTGGATAGTGTTTAATTTGTGTCTCACATTTTCCAGCTTTGGGAGGGAATATGCGTACCAGCTAGGTGAACATAGGTGGTATGTGTTTGTTTAAGTTCACATCCTAGTACAAAGCTGTGGCTTTGAAATCTAAAAGGCGACTAGTTTGGTTTGATTAAATACAATATTGTCGGACACTCAACCCCAAATTTCTGTGAATGTGTAGTTGATGGCATCCTCTGCCATCAGTGTATGAATGTGTTTGCAGATGGGTGAATGTGAAATAGTGTAAAAACTCTTTGAGTGGTCAGAAGACTTGAAAAGCTCTAAGTAAGTACAGTCCGTTTACCATATACTGTACGTGCGGTTACTCGTGTTTAAACAGGTGCAAGTGTCATAAAGGCACAAATACAAATAGTAAAAACAAACCTGTGAGTTTTTTGGTGCTGGTGTAGGGTTAGACTAGGGTTAGACTAGGGTTAGACTAGGGTTAGACTAGGGTTAGTGTAAGGTTAGACTAGGGTTAGACTAGGGTTAGTGTAAGGTTAGACTAGGGTTAGTGTAGGGTTAGACTAGGGTTAGACTAGGGTTAGTGTAAGGTTAGACTAGGGTTAGACTAGGGTTAGTGTAAGGTTAGACTAGGGTTAGTGTAGGGTTAGACTAGGGTTAGACTAGGGTTAGTGTAGGGTTAGTTGAGGTTGGAAAACCACAAATAAGTCTTTGTAAATGAAAATGTTTGTGTCCAGAGAGCTGAATGGCTAAAGGGTTAGAATGAATTATGGTTCAATTTATGAGCACTTGACCAATTTTTTCCTTTGAGTCCTTAGCATTGATCCGCCATATTAACTTTCCACAGAAATAATGCGCTCATTCTGTGCAGTAAATTCTACTTTATGGTGCTTCAATTGAACAGTTTGTCTTGCTCCATCCGCCCGGCTGCCTCTTTCAGCCCATGGGTCCAGCTGCTTTGCGGGCTTTGGGGGACATTCCCGGCATGTTCACACATCACTGGAGGAGCCCGAGTGTTTGCCTTTCACTTTGACCACAACACAAACAACTTCCCTCACAAATAAACAAAACACAGGGGGGAGGAGGCAGGGGCCACGAGTGCAGCAGGACTCGGTCCAAGAGGAGCTGAGACAACGAGACTGGGCCACCTCTGTTTGTGTTTACATGTGTGTGTAAGTGATATTGTGTACTCTTGCATGTGCAACTGGAAGCAAGTGTTTATATGTGGAGGATTTTCAGTTAGATACATAACGAAGCTGATTGTTTTGAAATGTTTGTTTGAACTTTTCTAGCAAGACAGATAGATGCACCGTGTCTTTCCCCCCCCCCCCAGCATTACCCATAACCCACCTCCACCTCCTCTAGCTGTGCACTTTAGAGAGGCCTCCGCAATTCAAGGAATTAGAGGAGAGGGACAGAGGAAAGGGGGGGGGGGAAGAGACGAGAGACAGAGAAAAAGACAGAAAGAGAGGAAAACACAAAACTTGCTGACACGGGGCATAACTTAATTTCCACGGTAGGGGGACAGCTGTGCGGTGTAATCTGCCATGGCAGCCCATTCACACTTCAATGGCAGGCTTGACCCGCCAAGGAAAACTCACACTACAGCCAGCCCCCCTCTCAGTGAGGGAGGTGGTGACCAGGCCACCATTTATGGGCTTGTCTTAAAGAAACATACCCCTCTTCCTTGTTATTGATAACACCCCCAGACACACACACACAAACACACACACACACACACACACACACACACACACACACACACAGTTAGTTTTAAGGATGGTCATATTGCAGTTGTCTTCATTAAGCCATAACTACATAATTGAGTATATGCACCACAAAAGTATCATAACTCAATAAAATGTTGGTGTTCTTTAAGATTCCTTGTGCCAGTTTAAAATTTTACGAGTGGCTAAGGTTTTAGGTTTTAGCGCAATGCAATGTGACAACAAACCTCACTCAAATATGTGAGATGTTTAGGCAGGCCGTCCAACAACGTGCCCGAGGAACTTAAGAGACATGAGAGCTCAGGAGCTCCCATGGAAAGATGTGGTTAGTAACTAAGATTTAAAGATAGTGACTTATATGTTTAAAGCCACAGTGTGCAATGCGCTTGAAGAGGAGAGGACAGCAAACTAATGCATATACGCAAATATTAAAACAGTTTAGCTTCAATCATACCAAGTGCTTAAATATATATTTATCATCAGTGATAGATACCAGTGTTGACAATACGTTTTTAGTGTAATAACGTTAATGGGTGTGGCCTGGTTGTAAAAGTGACTTACACACAGATTTTCACACTTTTCACATGAAGTTAACATAGATGTTTTACAAACTCTGAGTAATCCACCAACAAAAGCCAGCGCAACACCACAAAACATATAAACAGGAAATGTGCTCTCACCCCAACATGAATAATGAGGCCGTAGCTCGGGAGTTGTTGGGAGTTAATAGTTTGGCAGTGGAAGTCAATAGGGGCCGGGGTCTCACTCCATTAAGCTGACCCCCAGGGCCACGTATTCATCCCTCACACATTCATTTCCTTCTTTATGCTCCCTCTCTTTTCACAGCAGAGGGCCGGCAGCAGAGCGGGCTCTTGCAGTAAAGCCTCCGTACAGACTGTAGGTCATAAATATGTTGGTCGGGGTAGGAGTTGATGTGGCTTTGTTAACACAAACACAAGTGGGAAGCTTGAAAGAAATAAATGAAAAGGCAGCAAGCGATGGAGGAAACTGATTACAACACTGACTCCAAGTTTAATCCCTAAACACACACTTAACACACACCCAAGTGAAGTTTAAGATAGTCTCAATAGGTGTTTGAGATTTTTTTAGAACCTACATATATGTATACATATATATATGTATATATGTTCATAAATATTTCACAGAAGATAATCACTATTAACTCCTCAATAAGTCTTTGTTTTACTAATTCCTTGATGTACTCAACAGATTAGTGAATGATCTCTCTCAGTGTGTCATTCAAAACTCTGGTTTTAAATCTTCTTTTCTTCCCGTTGTGCTCCCTGCAGAGGCATTTGTAAACATCTTCAAGTGAAATCCCATGAGCAAACACATCCGAAAGCCTTCAGCATGCAGGCTGCACTTCACCTCTGGGCTGAAAAGGGTTTCAGAGCGGAGGACGTCTCTGTTTGAAGTCCAACAAGTGGCAGTAAAAGAAGTGCTGAGTGTAACTTGGAACAGGAAGCAATTAAAGGAACGTGTCCAAAGCAAACAAAAATTGAGGGTTTTTTTTGTTTGTTTTTGATGCTAACTCCTCTCTAGCGTTCTTTCTCATCTTCGTTTCCATCTTTAGTATGTGCCCTTTTAAAAGCCCATTAAACACAAACATTTGTAAATTAAGTGTTATCTTATACTACATTGGAATCTCTTTAAGAAAGAATCCAAATTGCTCAGTCTTTTAAGCCAAGTTGTGTCCCAAATTTTGCATGTACAAAGGCACAAACCATGATGAATCTGTAATAAACTCGGCTGACATGAGCTAAACACATAATGAATAATCCTAGTTGGGCTGCAAAAGCGCGGCGCACAATGGTCCAGTTTACCAAAGCAAAGGAGAGCAAGGCTGGTGATTCAGGGTCATTAATAAAGCCCTCTTTGTGCTTCGGTTCTTGATGGAGCAGGAAGGTTTTCACATGTCTCTGCATTGTATTGGAATGATAGATTGAATCCACAGACTACAAAAAAAGATGAAGTAGGGAGGTTTTGTGACATATCTCTTCTTCTGTGGTTGCTCGAGCAGCATATATCACTGTCAAGAGGAAGTTTTGTAAACTGGGAACTGACAAAACATTGGTTGATAATGATAGAAACTATTGGTGAGAATTACTAATAGGCACAGGATACTCATTTTAGGCTAAAATAATACAGCAAAAATCCCAAACTATTCTACCACTGCTCCTCTCCTGGATCATATTTAGGCCAGCCCCCCCCCCCCCTCCCCCCACACACACACACACACACACACACTTACACACATGGAAATCCAGCTTAGCAGCTCCCTAGTAAAGATGGAAAGCTGAGCAAGTCTTTTTTCTGAGCTGCTCATGTGTCATGTTAGAGACACTGCACAGGAAGGCGGAGCGTACTATAGGGAGTTAGTAACGTCTGGAGCAAGAAACAGAGAAGTTGTGTGTGTGTGTGTGTGTGTGTGTGTTTAGGGGGGAGGGATCTGGAGGAGTATCAAGAGTTAAAGTGAACAGGCCAAAATTTTGGCATGAAAATGGGAGTGTTTGTGTCAGCAAAAGTGAGACAGAAAGCAACACAAAGAATGAGGGAGAAACTTAATGAAGGAAACTGGCTGCTCACATGGGCTCTACCTTAATGCTGATTAAAGTACAAAGCAAAGTGTATCGGGGACGATGTCAACAATAAGTTGTCAAAGTTTTTAAATGTTGTTTTAGTGTGAAAATGATTCATGTTCACTGCTAGTGGTTCTTGGTTGATTTTCCACAACAGAAGCAACAACAACAAAAAACAATTCTGTTTCTTCAACTTCTTCACATAGCCTGTGAAGTCAAGTAGGCATGTCATTGACAGTTTTGCAAGAACCCAGGTTGCAGAGTGCATTTTCAAGATTCAAGCTTGCTTGTTTGAAAATGCTGACCTTTTCGGGGAGAAATACAAATTGGGAGAATTTGATGCTACTCTCATATCAGGATATTATAGCTGGAGCTTGTAGGTGGTTTAGCTTAGCATCCACGGTTCAGGTTAGGGACGCACGCGACTAAACGATGAAACATTGTCACCCTCGCAAGTCAGCAGCAGAATAACTAGTCAGTTAAACTAATAAGTACATTTTAATGAATACAGTCTAACAATGATGGTCACCTGTTGTGTTCAAGCTGGCAGCTGTAGCTTTGGTTCAGTCTTTATGCTAAGCTAAGCTAACAGCCAGCTGCCTTTTGCTTCGTGAATAGTAAACAAACTTAAGAGAAGTATTGATTTTCTCATCTGAGTGACAAAGATAGTAAGCACATTCCTAAAATGTTGAACTAGGATTTTACAGATGAAGCACTAACTAATAACAAAAAGACTGAAATTGAAATTGAGGTAAAATCATTTTGTGAATTTCTTCGGGGCTGTACTGTCCTGCTGTACGGACACTGAGCATTTTGCACACTTGGCTGGTTAGGATAGTTTCATGCTTGAATGCTTGATTTCTTATAAATCTTCTAGAAAAGGATTAGAAATGATGAAATTGGCATGAATTTGAAAATACTTTTAATGTTTAGATCGGATTATAGTCTTTGCAAGACTGAGGCCCCTGGAGTGGATCACACAGACGGCAGCAGACATTTCAGGGCTGGAGGCAGTCAGACAGGTAAACCTCTGGAGCCAGCTGCTTCCACTCATCCCCCTCCAGACATGACCACAAGTCCGCAACACACACACACATGCACACATACATATACTCTGCATGATGACACGATTGAACGGCACAGAAAGATAAATGCAGTGGCAGTGTTCTTATAGTCTGACAATTTAAATAATACTTTTATTTGAAATACTATTATGATACTCCTCTTATACCCGTCTATTAAAATTGAATTTTTGGCTTAGCTTAGCATACAGACTGGAAAGATGTTTACTCTGTCCAAAGGTTATAGACATTGCAGAAGAAGCACACTAATGAAAAGTATGTCAAGCTGTGGTTTTTCCACTGGTTATGATTGTTTCTTGCAGAGTGCAGTGACATGCTGGAGTCTTTTTGTCTCTTGTCGGACTTTAGCAAGCTTTAGAGGAACTGGTATGGATATTTGACAGACAAGCTGTTTACTCATTTAAAATCTTTACGCTAAACTAAGCTAACAGTCTCCTGACTGCAGCTATTTACCACACAGACTTGAATGCAGTATTCAATTTCTTTACTTTACCCATAGCAGGCAAATACAGACGTTTCCAAAAATGTCAAACTGTTCCTTTAAATGTCTGCAACACATATAGGCTACTTACAGTCATGAACATGAAATAGTTTGTCTGATCAGGTAGTCAATTATCCATAATCTACTATTTACTGTTTTAAAGGGATCAGATCTAAAGCAGTTATTTAATAACTTCTTGTTTTTTATAAACTGCCAGGCCTAGTCTGTGTCAGATAAGTCGATAAGATGTCCTGAAAGAGAAATGTAAACACTTCCCTCTTTCCCTCTCGTAATTGGAAGAAAAAGATGCCATCCTTGTTGTTGATTCCCACGGTACAGACTCAAATACATGTTGCTGTTGTCTGTTTTTCTGTGGTCATCTCCAACAAACATGCCGATTGCAACACTTGTGCCGAGTTCGTGGTGTGCTGACGAAACTGATATACGTAGCTGGTGGGGTCGGAGATAGCAACACGGCAGCAAGAGTTATGGACTTCTGTCCAACCTTAAGCCCTGAGATAATTCATTTCCACAGTCAAACAGAAACCCCTGAAACTGGATTTGCAGAGAGAAGGAAGTAAATATTTAGATTAGTGTCTGACCCACAGGCAGCAGGCAAAGGGATAACATCACTCATACTGTAAAGATGGATGTAATTTGAAATGATCAATCGCTAAAACGTCAGGGGAATTATGTTGTAAGATTTATAAACCAGGTAATAATTTCCAGATTTGCAAAACCAAACACCAAAAATAATGTTTATTTGCCAAATGAAAATGGCACATTCTGGTGTAAATATATATAACCCCCCCCCTCCCTTTAAATAATTAGCCGTGAAGTGCAAGCAAAACAAGAATTAAGAAAGTCTTATGTCTCACTCTCTGTGCTTTTCTTCACTCATTTGTTTGTCACCTCCTCGCTGGCACCCGAGAGGAATAAATTAATCATACAGTGTCTGATGATGCACATGCGTTTTTGTAGTTTTTTTTTTCCCCCCCTGCTTCCAAGTTGAAACTAAAAGGGGCGACATAATATATTCTCTTCTGGTTGGACTTTCTTTGCCTGAAGCGACAAATTGTCACAGCTTAGAGAAGAACTGACTCATTCCTGTGCGCCCGTTTCATTTTACAACCACCCCTGAATGGCGTATCAGCTTCCACTGGGTCCTTGGCCTTTGTTTGGAGAAAAGGAAACAACAGCTGTTGCTTTCACAGGACTTACTAACCAGGAGTCCTTGAAAAGAAGAAAAAAAATCTACCCTTTTTACTTTAAAACAAAAAGTCCCTTTGCAAAGGACACAGCTCCCAATCAACACCACCAGACTTTCTCTCTGTTTTTTGACACCCACACACTTTCTTTCTTTTTCTTTCTGTTTTTCTTTATTTTTGCTCTGAATCTTTACTTCTCTGTGTCGCAGAGAGGAGGGGGTATAAAAAAAAACTCCCAGGTTCAACTCCTTCTTTCACCTGTCTCATTATGAGCAGCGATGAAGGACACAGTCAGAGTTCTATCCAATGATTCTGTCTGTGGGCCGCCTGTCTCCCTGCGCCCACCTGTTGACAGAGCCACTAAATGAGTCCTGGTCAGGAATGTTAATCAAAGAATCTGACATGTTGCAGGAGATCTGGCCTTCAGCCTCCCTGCGGGCCTCTCGGACAGGTGGCTTTGTCTCTTTGGAGCAGATCTGATGTCAGGACTGGGGTATGATTCAAACCCCATGGTTGTTTCTTAGATTTTTAGCTGATGACGTCTTGTCCATTTGCTCAGTATTTTCAACAGCAGTTTTGGCTTTTTTTAAAATTTTTAAATGAACTGTTTAGACTGGTATTTTAATAAGCTGGTAAAAGCAAAAGAGTCACTCTAATTCAAAGTTATATTTGCAATGTTACCAGGCAGGACCAATAATACTTTAAGCATCAGGTAAGTTTCTAAATATAGGAATTATTTTTACATTCATAGTCTAAAACAGGGATGGGCAACTTTGGTCACAGCAAGGGGCCACATTCATTTAATTCTCAATGCCAGGGGGCCAAATTGTAGTATACAAAAAACGATTACAGTCAATTATGTCTCAAATTTAACTCAACATATACCAGTGATCAAATGTTATTATGGACATACTTCTGGTTTTCATGATTTCATGGCATATTTAGACATGTTTTCTTCATGTTCCCAATTAATTGATGTGTAAAAATTGACCTGAGGGCCACGTTGAGGGTTGATGGGGGCCGCATGTGGCCCTCGGGCCGCCAGTTGCCCACCCCTGGTCTAAAAGGTAAAAATGAAGCAAATGCAGAAGTGCAAAAAAAAAGGCTGTTCCTCAAGTGTTCATGCACTTAAAGCTGGCTCTACTAAGACAGAGAGTTATACATAATTAGGTGCTTGACTGATTTGAGTGACAGGTGGGCACTTCGTATCTCTTTGTCAGGGCTGTTGTCGTGGGCTTGCCCTTATTTAAAACCTTACATTTGTCTGTTTTTAGGAAATTGATGCAAACGAACTTGTAGGGTTACATAACAATCTATGTGTGCTTGATGTGTTCAATCCAGCCTTTTCTGGTACGAGAAAACAAATTGTTACACTTGTTACAAGTAGGAAAATATTTGCATACAAGTTACGCTTCATCTACACTATAATTTTGGTCTTGCTTGAGCTTTGTGTGAGGTTTGGTTTTTACACCTCTTCTGCATTCTTTGTTTTTTTATGTGTCTTACATCCCAGCCACAGAGGCAAGCTGCCATCATTAATCTGTCATTGCTTTTCATCTCCATAAATCAGCAGATTCTTTCTCACTACATCTTATGGATAATTAAAGACAATGGATTAGGCTTACTGTACTGTGTAACATCAATCTTGGAAACATGATTCTCTGGTTTGGCTTTCAGAGAGACGTGTGGTGAGCTAATGGGCTTCTTAAGCCTAAACCTGCAGCAGATTTGAATACAGTATCTTTGAATTGTAATAAAATATAAAAAAGGTCTAGGTTCATCAGACACTGTGGCACAGTTGGTGATTAGGGCTGCAGCTAAAAGAGTGGATTGTAAAATGAGGTTTGTGCATCATGTTGCTGAAAAAGCCTCGGGCACATAGATCATCTTCAAACAAAACACAAACTAATTGCAGAGCATTATAGTGCCGGTTCAGCAACTGATCTGTTTGATGTGTTTGTGTGTCTGAGTGTGTGCCTGTGTGTGTACGTGCTCTGGCTTCGTTTTGGGGGGAAAACCACAATGTTTAATCTTGACATTAGTACTTCTTTAGCAGGCGGGAAGCCAAGCTGTGTACCTTTAGTGGTGGTTAACCAGCCGAAGAAAAAAATCCTAATGAGATACTTGTGTATACTCATCAGCTACAAAACATAACTTAATGGTGCTGTAAAAATACACTTACTGCTTTAATACTTCTAGAGTATTCTGTTCTTAAAATATACAGGGCTTTTTATTCCTGAAAATGAAGCCCAACTTCATTGGTACCATATGTATTTTTCTTAAGCAAGTTTCAAGTTGAATTGGCTACATTCCTTGCATCATAAAACTTTTCCAAATTGAATTTCCATTTCTCAATCTGCTGTTTTTTTTCTTTGCCATTTTTGAGGCTTTAAATTGTATAAATGTCTTTTTTCTTTTAATGCCAGGTCTTTAACACTAGTTCTGAGAAAATAAATGTTATTTGTTTGAGAGAAAATGTATCTGCCTACCCTTATCAACAACAACAACAACAACAACAACAACAACAACAACAACAACAACAACAACAACAACAACAACAACAACAACAACAGGTTCCAGGTCCACTTAAGTGAGTCTATATATTTTTACTTAATGCTCTGAACTGTCAATTGGCGTTGGCGCTCCCTGTGGACAACGTGATACTTCTTATCTCTTTGCTGATTTACTTCTGTGCATGTGTAGGTAGTATTTGAAAAGAAATCTCATCCTGTGTTTTCTTTTCACATTTAAATGGATATCAAACTGTGAGTATTTGCCTGAAAAATGTCAGCAAAGGCTTTTTCTACTGAGTGCTGTAACCTCCTACATCTGACACCTACCCTGTGGCAGCTGTTACAGGTATTAAAAAATGATCATATAGTAATAGTATATCTTATCGCTCATGGTCTGGTTTGCATTTGTAGCTGATAAAGAGGCATCAGTATTCATTTCAGTCTGTTCCATAACCAGCTAATAACTCCTCACAGGAGCTTTAATCAATCCTCTTTTTGTTTTTGACAGTTGGCTGGACAAAAAAAACTATTTTTTTGGGACTTTGAAATTAAAAGAAAACCTCAAGAAAATAATTTGAAGATTAATCTTCAATGAAAGTCATCATTAATCGCATCCCCTTTTAACATTTAGCTTCCTTTTACTGCATGAGAACTAAAATGCAGTAGTTGCTCATACGTCTATAGGAAGGAACTCCCAGTTTGACTGGATCCAGACTGTTTGGCACTTCATGATGCTAAACCAGAGCTAATGAGGACATTATTTCTCTCTAATCTAGTGTTCCTTCAGTTTAATGGATCTGAGACATTCCTAGCAGGGCATATTTAAATTCTTTCTGACTGTGTGAGTGTGAATGAGGCAGCTGGCTGCTCTCAGCTGTTCTGCTCGGTGCTCACTTCTTCACGCTGTCGGTCGATGGAAGGTGGAGACATGCTGCATTTGCTGAGAGATGAGGTGTGCAGCCGCCATTTGGCTCTAAAAAAAACTCTTTGTGGTGTTGATCTTTGTGTGTCAGGACTCCGTTTGTATTCTGACATGGAGGGGAAGTGGCACTGAGTTTGACAGATCTGCCCTCAGTTTGTCATTGCAGACTTCCTCCTTCATAAACTTTGTTTTACCATCAGCGTTGTCAAACCTCAGGGTTTACCAAAAGTTAAATTACTGAGCCCATTCACAGAGTTTGTTATGTTGTAATCACAGCTTCCCTCAAACCAAACAGAAGCATCTTTAAATGGAGACATTTGTGTCATGGATTATCTGAATGTCTTTTCAGACTGCACAGACTACAGGATGAAAAAGTTAATTACAATCTTTATACTTCTGACAGAGAGTTATTCAAATCTTCTAAATGTGCCAGCAACATTCCCATGCTCATGAAGTTTAAGATACGTTGTATTTTGGATGTTTTATATACTTTAGATCCTAATAAAATGTTCATCAACCCATATCATCATCATCATTACGTCATCGTCAAGAAAAAAAAAAAAAATGCTAACTGTGATGTGTATACTTCAATCTATCAATCTTTGTTTAGCACATATTCATAACAAATGTTATTTTAAGACACCGTACTCTTTATTATATAATTTACAAAGACCCAACATTAATCCACCAATCGTTTTTTGACGTGGTTTTTACTCGTTCACATTTTAGTTCATGGAGTATCTTCAGGTCTTTGACTTGGCCAAAAAAAAAGAACACATTTTGTGAGTCTGGTAAACTTGATTAGATTATGGAAAAAATATTTCTTCCATGAAGTAAAATATACACAGAATATTAAAAATGTGTTATGTAAAATCCATGCACCATATTTAATTGCACTTTACTGTCTGGCAATCATGATCTATAACTATTGGATGGATGCCATGACATTTTGCGCACATGTTCATATCTGAATTTCTGAATTCTTAAACCTTTGTTGACACCAAATTTTCATGAAGCAACACAATGAGGTCAAATATGTTATTGTAGAATCTTTTCAGTCAGACACTTCTAAAGCTCGTGACAGCCGCTGTAGTCTTTGTGGTAGTTTGTGTTGTGTAGTGAAAATTGGCAAATAATGGCTTGCTAAACTAAGAACACAAACTTTGTATCTGCTGCAAGGTAGCGTATTTTTTCATTTATTGATTTCTACTCAATAATAAACAGCTCAATGAAGTGTCTTGAAATGATTTTTCCCCCCAGGCAACAGTACAAAGGTCTTAAATTAACTCTAAAAATATTTCAAAAATATTTACTACTTTTACGAACTATCAGCAAAGAGTTAATTGATTGTTTCAGAGCTTAAAGAAACCCCCCCCCCCCCCCCCCCCCCCAAAAAAAAACCCTCCAAGACAAACAAAACCTTTTGTTTCTAGAAGAGGGACATCCCTTTGACACCCGGCCCGCCCTCCCTCTTTAACACCTCAAAGAGCTTCCAGGATCTAATGCTGTTAAACAAACAAAGTGTCAATACCAGGAGCAAAGGGCACAGGCACACATTTCACTTTCTAACCCTCTGCTTACTTGATCTCAGCCCCTCTTAGATAACACCTTGTGTTGCTTTATTTATCTTTTCATGCATGCACTCATTTTGGTGTTGTTTTTGCAGCCATTCGGAAACGAGTGATAACTTGGAACACGTGAACCTTAGTGCAGCGTCAGATCTGAGCCTGTAAATGTAGCATGTGGATTAAATTCATGTAAATGCCTTCACTCAGCAGTCCCTATTATCTAATGAGCAGCTTTGTTTGCTCTCTGTCACTCACTGTTAATCAACAAAGGAGAAGTGTGTCAGGGGAATTAAGTCCAATCAAACAAAGTGACCACAATGTGAAACATTCTGATCTCCTTTAAATCCCTGCTTGACTGAACTCTGCTCAACAGCAGCCAAAGTAAACTACTTCTCTTCGTGTAGCTTGAATGAAAGCTAAACGCTGAAGATTCAGGATCCCTGTAGAGCCTTTTGTTTGAGAAGCACTTTAAACGGGAAACTTTACTGTAGATGATATGTAATTATCCAAATCTGGTTTATGTATAGAGAAAAGGCTTTCCTGCAGGTCAACATGGAGGCTTTTTCTGGGGGCAAGAAAGGCTGCAGACAATTTGTAACCATGTGCATGTAGGAACCTGTTTCAGTGCAAAACTGAAATACAAACTATCATTGATTGGCAATCAAACATACTGTATTCTCCCATTGTGGCCAACAGTAGGTGGAAAAAATTGGCAGGATCAAAACTTCTCTCTACTGATTCAGTAACTACACTTTTTTGATGTCAGCTGGTGTGTGTAACTGCTGGTCAGAAACCCAGATGGGTCACTGTGTTTCTTGTGGTGGTGTCCCCACATAACCAGTGCAGAAATATGTGTTCCGTCGGCCCAGCTTGGATTACTCCTCTGGTTTCTTTGGCTGAAAGAGTCTCAAAACCTGGCCTGTCCTAATATTATTTTATAGAAACGGACCTCACTGTGGTCAGATTTCTGCCACAAAATTAACACTGGTCAAAAAAAAAAGATAAACCGCTGATTAACCGCAGCTTCGAAACCGCAGCTTCGAAACCACTTAGAATTCATGTTGTGAGGCAGAACTATTTAAGTCATCCCGGACCGGCGGAGAAAGACAGGATAGAGGTGAAACTGCAGGGAGAAAGGAGCAGATTTAAGTGAAAACAGAAGACAGTTGTGCACTAATCTCCTCATATGAATTCTGATGCAGCACAGAGAGATTCTCACAGTGAAGAAAGGAGTGGAGACCTATCCCATCACGCAGCTCTGCGCCACAGGAAATAGCTGGGGCCGTTAGTCTGACTGGCAAATGACTCCATATTCCATCTCTGAGTTGGCCCGAGGCCTCGCCGCTGACACTGACGGGAAACATCGAAACGATTGTGCGCCGCAGAGTCGTCGAGGAAGGAAAAAAAAAATCTGCTGGCATTGAGCAGTGCTTAAGGCGATACACAGATTCTCAGCACACCAGGCAGAAAAGATTTACACACCCACTGAAGAGAGACACAGTAACAAGTTCGAGCCAAGGCAAACCCACACTCGTGTTTATGGACATTTCTTCTCTCGCAGACCGCAGGCTTTCCGGCGGTGGCTTTGGTTGGGTCTATGAGAGAAGGAGAGTGTGTGTGTGTGTCTGTGTGATTTTTTTCCACACTAAATCTTTCTTAATCAGTATTTTAATTTTAATTGCATGTTTCGTTTCTTTTGGCTTAGATGTGTAACTGCATCGCTTTGAGAGATGATTACAAATTTACAATTAGTAAGTATTCAGGGTAAATCTTTTCTTGTGGCACAGAAAATTCACCTGCAGCCATGACACACAAATCAAGTACAAGTCATTTTATTATCCGTTAGAAGGCATTTTCCTTTTTATGACAACTCACACAACCATAGTCATTCACTTAAATGATGCTTAGCAGGGTTCCAAAAGGAAACTGGTAGAACAAATCTGCAGAAAGAAAAGTGTATCATCAACTGTGATTTTACAAGTTTGTGGAACGTACAGTATGGCAATTTATGGAGCTGAATGGATTTAACAAAATAGCACTTAATTTGAATAAGGGGATGATGTTTTCTGTCTCGTCTTGGATTGATTACTACATGTCCCACAGAACCAAAACAACCATGCACTTAGTTCTTTTGAAACGAGTATATTTATGCTTTGTCTGACTGTTACTGTTTTCTTTATGGAAATCAGGCATAAAAAAGCAACTCATTTGCATCTTCCCCAATTGTTTTCTGTGGCTCAGTGTGAAACTTGAGTGTTGTAAATTGCGGTGATTAGCTGCAGCAGAACAGAAAATAACGTTTGCATGCATAGGGGATGTAATGACTACGCTGAAAACTGTGAGCAGTGAGGTAAGTGGCCGGCAATAATTCGACTCTAGTTTTTCCAAGTAAAGACAATGAAGGGTTGTTTCTAAAGCTGTTGGCTGAACCTGTTATTTGAATTCAAACCACAACAGATTTGTCGTACAGATAATGCTACATGCTGTTTTTTTGTAGCACAAAGCTATAATTTATTCTGACTAAAAATGTAGAAGTTGTTAATCAGATCCTGATCTTGACCTGAGATGTTGGAAGTATCATGTTTTTTGTCCTTTGTAGTGTTTTTGCGCACACAGCCAGCTGTGAATGGTTTGGCCAGCCATGGGAAATCTCCCTCCCATTAGTTCGCCTCCTGCCCTTAGTCGTCTCTCTTATCTTCTGGCTCGGCCCGCTGAGAGAGCGGTCCTTTGCCAAACGGACAGAAAAATTTCCCCATGAATGGGCCCACAGATAAAAATCTTCCCCCATGATACCCTAGAGCAGAGTGCTTCTCCTTGGGTGCTACCCTGAACTATCAGAGCCACAATCAGGCCTTCAGCGACCAAACTATTTTAATGAACACACAATTAGAGCAGCTGGGGGTCAGCTCAGGCCTCAGGGTGCAGATGACATCCCTGTAAGACATGCACTTGTTTTTGATTCTGTCTTTGCTCTTTTGTCACGACTAACTGTGCCTGTAAATAATGCCTGATGTCATAGCAACTGTGAGAGAGAGTGCATCAAGTTAAGATTTTTATAGATTATTTTAGGACATATTGGCCTTGCTGAGGAGAATGACCTGCAGCGTGAGTCAGAGGCGAACCCGGGCGGTTGAACTGTGGCCTTAGTACACGGGGCGCACACTTTAACCCTGAAGCAAAAGCGACATGAGTCAAGTGAACGCCTTGAAGTGCTGGTGTTATATGCAAAACCTTTTGTTCTGTGACTAGTTCTTTGGAGTTGCACAAGTTGGACATGACGTGCATCGAAAAAATAGCTACATGGAAGATTGTTGCAAACACCATTTTTGTTGCAGCTATTAAGTGTATTATTAGTGAAAACTACACATACACCTTATGCATTTAATGTCACAGACACTACTACTTTGACTCAAGTCAGGCTTGTGTCACAAAAATAAAATGTAAAATAACAGAACGTTTTTTTGTAAAAACAGCTTTAAAAGATGAAATTCTGTTTATTTGACAGTGTTCCAAGTCTTGAAAAAAATATACACCACTTCAATATTTCAAAACTTGTTATTTGACTAGGACTCGAGAATGTCTTTAATGTCTTCAGACTTACTGCTCCAACAGACCTAAGAGTGTCCCCTTAAGTAGCTGACAAGTGTCTCAAAGTAGTAATACGCTCAGCTGTGATTTGTCTTGTTTTCCAATCAAAGTTTTGAAGCAGAACAGAAAGCAGGCAAAGTAAGCTGATGGTTCTATGCACATGAAGTTTAGTTATCTTTAAGCAAAGTAAAGCTTTTTTAAAAACATTTCTTAAATATATATTTGGCAGCCCCCCCCCCCCCCCACTACTTTCAAGGAACCAGCAGCTTAAAGGCTTTATATGTGATTTTTTGATCCAGCAGATGTCGCCCTTGAGCACCAGCATGAAACCAAAACAACTTGCGGTGCATTGTTATGTTAGCATGCTAATGCTAGCGATCTTTATTATGCTCGTATCTTCACACTGCATGTAAATTTACCCGACATGAGCGCAGTTAAGCAGTGAGTACAGTATGTTATTCTTCTTTTCTCTAGTCCCTCAATTAAACAACTTTTATTCGCGAGGGGAGGAGTCGGCCGGCCATCCTGGCGATGTCAACAAACTGAAGATAGGACTCGGAAAACTTGGAAAACATCACAGACAGTGGGACTCGGGTGTTACACCCATTGTAGACAGTCATTACTCACAGAGTTATTTTCAGAGGATATACTTGATTTATATTACATTTAAGTGTGAAAAATCGCATGTAAAGCCTTTAATCTAATGATGAAGAAATATCTTGTCATTTCTTTTACAATAGGATTCACAGACCTATAGTGACATCCCTGCTAAACCAAACCTCATATAAAATTAGCTGACTCTTCCTTTGTGAACCTGTGAGGTGGTTGGAAGTCATCTCTGTTTCATGTCGGCTCACTTTTCTTCTTGTTTGCTCACTCATGCAGCCCCCGCCTGCACACCCTGACACAGCAGCAGACATTCTTTGCCAGAAGTGGAAGATAGCACCAGCACCAGATGGCAAAGATAACGAAAGACTGTCATGACATGCACGTTGTCTTTTAAGGGGGAAATTAGAAGCACAGAAATCACTGAAGGAATTTCTACCCTCTGCATTTTACTGCGCTGAGTTTGGAACAAAGATCAGAGACGGTGAAAGTTTTTTTTTTCTGTGTCTAGAAATGTGGTTCATATTGTTCAACAACATTAAAACCAACAAAAAAGGAAAATACTTCCGTCACACCCTGCTACATAATGAGAATAGAGTGTGTTGAGAGGCCAAAATGTGGTTCAAAAAAACAAACTGAGCCTGAGAGGGTCGTCGTCATGGTCCATTTCAGACATGTTTGGCCTCGGGGACAGTTTGCCAGCTGCACTTCATAAGCGACCAAAGACGCAGGTTAATAAAATGTCTGAGACAAAACTCCTTCAGGTTTTCAATCCGGGCCTCCTCATTATTTTAATATCCGCAGCCTGGACTCGTATGAGTCCGTTTTCAATTTCCTACGGTGAACATTCCTGTGCACTGAGAAGACTGCAGGGGACATGGCATGTGAACAAGGATGTGTCCATACTAAAGACCTGAACACACTTAATGCCTTCAACTGTTAAAGAATGTTTACATCAAAGCATGAAGTCAT
This sequence comes from Labrus mixtus, assembly GCF_963584025.1. Lineage (NCBI taxonomy): Eukaryota > Metazoa > Chordata > Actinopteri > Labriformes > Labridae > Labrus > Labrus mixtus. The sequence goes on from NC_083616.1 coordinate 21,173,754, forward strand.
CTTGAAAACGTCCTTTAGTTTGAAGGGAAAGAACCAGGGAATCATTATAAGCAGTGAAACAACTGTACAGATAAAATAAAAGGTTTTATGGTTTTCAGAAAAGTTAAATGTTGTTGGATGTGCTTTGAGTAATGCATATTGGCTTTTGAATTCCCAGCATGGTCCTACTAGAGGAAATCATTTGGGATGATATAGCACATTTGCCCTTGTGTCGGCCACCATAGAAAAAGAATGTAGTCTCTTAAAGAAGTAGCATAAGTACATTTTTCTATACTTAAAACTGCAGTAACAAGATTTATACTGACCATGGACGGAGCTTTAAAGTTTCTTACATTTGAAGAATTGCTAGCATTCATTTAATTGAACCAGCTTTTTCTCCTAAATCTTCTCTCTATGTATCACAAACAGAACTTATATTGAACTATGTTTTTTTTCCTGACTTAAAACATTGGTTTGCTTCATCATAAATTCTGTATTTGATGGGGAAGTCAGGCAGTAGCAATCATTATGAACTCGATGGATGTAATTTTTGCACCGAACATGTTGCCAACAATGAAAGGAAATGATAATCTGGTGGATTATCACTGTGGTGCAGTATCACAGATCTCTGGTCTAAACCCACGCATACACACAATTCACCTTCTTCTTTCTTCTTTTTTGTTTTTGTTCTCGTATTTCCTCCTTTTCTTCTTCTGGTTGGTGCACTTTTGGCCCAAAATGTTACTTTTCTATTCTCCAACAGTGCATCATAGAGCCATTGTACTTTATTTTCAGTGATGTCATGTAAATTCCTCAGGCGGTGTATCATTTACTGGTGTCAGCTCTTATAATTCAGAGGAGCAACCCGCCTGATATCACATGTGACAACCTGTTGATGTGTTTTTGGTGCACAGCTAAGGAGTTGCTAGGCACTTTTTTAGTCAGCAATTAATTTCAGCTCTGGCCAAGGGTGGGTGTGACGGTCCAAATGGCTGGGAGGGTTTGACAGCCTGCCAAGAGAGTGTGAGAGAGAAAAACACAGGGAGGGAGAGAGAGAGAGAGAGAGAGAGAGAGAGAGAGAGAGGGAGGGAAGGAACATGAGCAAGAGGGATTTCTTCAGCTGACTTTATTTTTATGATCGGCAAACCACAGTAAACAAACAAAAAGGCACATAAATTGTTCATAGACTTCCCTCAAAAACCAAACCCCAGAAACAGCTCTGAAGCAAGAACCAAATCTCCATCATGACAAACATACAAAAGTGTTTTTAGTGTAATCCTTTTTTTTTTAACCGCTGGAGATCAGTAGATCATGCAATGAGAGAATTTATAAACTCTGATGTTCAGCTGTAACTGTAGCTGTGAATTACAACCTCTTTTGACTCTTTCCAGACACCACAGAGGAGTTATTACAGAACTTACTGAATCACTGTGAAATGTCTCTCTTATGTGTCCAAATGATGACGAAAATGTCAACCCTTCAGCCCCAGAATGGATGTGTCTGCAGCCGTGTCACCTTTTAAATGTTAAAATATACAAACTTGAATGTGTAATGTTTGTTTAGACAGGAGGGAGACAAACTGTCATTTTCTCATTTCGCTTGCTGCTCAGCTGGAACGAAACTGTTTCGACATCCTGAGTCAGACAGCAAAGCATACTCCCTCCAAGATCTCAACAACACTAGCATAACAACAACACACAGTGTACATGGAAATAGAGATGTCACATATAGATGTGGAAAGACAAACAAATACAAATTAGGTTCCCTTAAACTGGGCAAACCTCCTGTTCTTACTGGATCTTGAGCTAAAAATGAGAATGTAAGGTTACACATAAGGATTATTAGATAGGAAGAACAGGAGGATAGGTGAAGAGCTGCTCACATAGATTTAACTATATAAAAACAACATTAAAAAAATTTAAAGTCATGTTCTAACAGACAGTTATCGCATGTACATGAAGCATTTTTACAATCTTTCAGATTATTTTTTTCAACCTGCGGACTTCATTCTTCACTTTTAACACACACACACACACACACACACACACACACACACACACACACACACACACACACACGCGCGCGCACACACATAATACACATACACACGGCAACAAACTTCATTAGATGAAGATCAAGAGCAGCTGGGGAACATAGTGAAGCATTTAGTACCTAAATTCTTCAAGAGCCAGACAGGGTAAAAGGAAATGAATGCTTGCCTGCAAAACGTACTCATACAAGTTAGTTGGTTACTGTTTTCAATAATAATTTCTCTTTGATGAGCATGAATTGTTCTCCGTTCGTGTAAGGAACAAAGACAAAAAGTCAAAATTCTATGAATGACAAATATGTTGTGTTTAATTAGAGTTGAATTAGCTTACACGGAAGCTAACTCATGACTTCAGTTTCAAAACACGTCTCACCAGTGCTTATTGTTGCTAGGTTACTAAAGTTAACTTCTACTTCCCTTAGTTGATGGTTGATAGCGACAGTTGTGTGGTGTGTTTTAAATAGCTCTGTATGCATAGTATTTGCTTTTACTCAAAGAAATGTCACCAAGAAAACATGAAAATAATAAGACATTAGCAGCAATTCAAAACCTGGAAGTTGTACCCTTGAGTGAGTCAGATTAGTTTCTCTTCCACAGTTGATGTTGACAAAGCTGATATCAGAAGTCCCGCCCCTTTTTGATTTAGATTGATTGGTGAGGGAGCAGTGTCATTTACGAGCCTGGTGGTGTTCCAAATGTTGATCTTTTTAAAACTGAGACTGCTGAGAGCGCAGCAGCAAAAAAAATAGCTTTAAGCGCTGAGCACAGACAACACTGAGCTGCATTGGTTTTATTTTGAAAATGGTCACTCCAGTGCAAAAAAAACACGTTGTTGGATACAGGCCTACATGCTAATACATTTTTGAGCAAAACAAGGTTAAGCACTTAAGGAATACCTCAGTATTTGGGGATGATAAAAAAAACTAGAAATGTTTTTTGATTGGGATATTACATGTGAAGTTGGTATAACAATGGACTTGAAAACATCCAGATATGTTGATTAACCAAATGTTTATTTAAAGGTCCCATATTATGCTTTTTCTGGTTTTATATGCCCTTTAGTGTGTTTTCCATGTGTCCTGTGCATGTTTAGGCACATCTATGTGCAAAAATTCAAAGTCCGCGGAAACGCAGCTTCTCCTACGTCCTCCTGTTAGCTGTAGCATTAGCTGCATGTAACGCTCGGTTCTAGCCCCCCTCGATAAAAATGTGTCAGTGCAGCGTCATTGTCAGTGTGAGATCACTGATCTAAGACCATTGGCTCGTTGTGGCAAGCCCTGCAGCTCATGTTGAAATTTCCAAGAAGCGTGCTGAGCAACTGACCAATAACGACAGAGCGGATCGGCAGACCAATCAGAGCAGACTTGGCCCACGTGGGGTCTAACAGTGTGGACTCAACAGAGTGTAGCTGACGGACTCAGAGCGTAGAGGGAGCAAGGAGGAGCAGTACATGAAAACAGACACTTTTTTTCAGACTTTAGCTATTGTGAACGTACAAAAGTAGGAACATAGATTAAATATACAAACCCCAAAAAGGGCATAATATGGGCTTTTCACAGTAAAAACTGTGCTTAAATGTTGAAATATGAAAATACTGACTGAAGCCACCTCTCAAAAATACAAATACACCTGGGATTAAATATTTTCCAACACATTAAATAAAAAATCTTTAAAAAAAATATATAGAAGAATCTGATATAAACCCAATACATGACACAGATTGAAATGATTAAGCCAGACAATCTATTGCTCATTTACTCTGTGCAGTGAGTTTAACTAATAGAGGCTAACAACATCTGGACTCACTAAAGTGCTATTAGCAGCTCGCTTATAATTGGCTCCTGACCTCTTATTCTGAAAGGTCGTTGGTCAGAAAAGGTTGGGTAGTTTAGGAACAGGAAAATTAACTTCCTGTTATTCAATGATAACGAGCGCATTAGGTGCAAAGTTAACTAAGGGTCATTACAAAGAATGTAAGTCACACAAACAGCTGCTCACTTTTGGAAAAATGCCCCTTGAATTTACCGAAATAAAATAAAACCAGCTCTGAGTGCAGACAGATGTTCATTTAAGCATTGAATAAGTCATTCCTCCATGTGAATTTACATTAAAGAAATATAGTGCCTGTTGATTCGTTGGATGCAAAGATATAAATTTTAACAATCTTAGAAAGTGACTGAGGGGAAATAACCACCAACTTTGTATTTATTTTGTTATGTTAGATGATTGTCCACACTTTAACAACTTTTTTTTTTTTTTTTTTTTTTTTTTACAAATTTAGCAAACAACAATTGAATTAAACCTAAATAATAGCCTTAATCCCATTTGCATTTAACTGTAATACTCCTGAAGGTAAAATACCTTCCCAGTAGTCCTTTCATCATTATGCCAGCTTTTTGTTCTTATGTCCAAAAAAACATAAACTTTGACTGTAATCTTTGAAGCTTTATGCTGCCCGCAGCGAAAATGTCTCACTGAGGCGACTGCTCGCTGCTGGTCCCGTACGGAGACAGCGAGTGCCCGAGGCTGCTCTGCTTCTAACTAACTCCATACTGCGCGGGTCTGGACATCCAACTGACTTCTAAGACTGTTGCAGACTGGTGCAACGTAAACTTAGCATCTCATCTGAGCAGGGGCCACGGGCAAACCCCCGCCCCTTCTCGTGCTCTAAGCAGAAGCATCTGTCCCCCATCGCTTCCAATATCCACCTCGCCCATCGCCGAAGGCTCTGACAGTAACGTGGCTAACATTGGAAATCTGAGAGGGCATGATTTTTTCCATTTATTTAAGTTTATACACATCAGACAGACATCATCCTTAAGAATTGGAGAGGTTGTAATTTTTAATAACTTCTACTCAAGAATTTAAACAAGCAGCACAGAAACGTTTCCTTCTCTGGTGTTTGTCAAAGTCTAAGACACTTGGATCCCTCTTTCTGTGAGAAATTGTCTTTGAGAACTCTCCACTGAGTGAGATGGTGAAAGGAGCTGCTGGCATTGGTGAATGAGCAGAGTCTGAAAGAGTACAACAGGTAACAAGGACCAACTGCTGAGAGACAGATGGCTGAGCTTCACAATAAGAGGCCCGTACACTAACGGGAAGCTCTGTACTTCTAAATGTGAACGAGTGGGACTTGCTTTTATTCACCCCATATCAATTTGTCCAATGAGCGGTCAGAGAATGTCTCATGAATGACTGTTTCCCAGAGCAGCTAATGACATATCACTGGGGGTTACTCGTATAATAAGAGATGTAAATGTGGGTTCTTGCATGAAAAATACCCAACTTCATGACTGCAGGAGTCTACACCATCACAAACAAGTCAAAGACAGGACCATATGAAACATTATATTTCTGTTTTTTGTCTTAACCAGTTTTTAATTGGAGTTTGGTATGTGGTATTCATCTAGGTTGTGTTGTTGTTTTTGTTGTTGTTGTTGTTGAAAAACTCAAAATGCATGTGGACCAGAAGTAAGCATGTTCAAAACTGTATCTGCTACTTTCTGAATCTTTTCAGGAGTTGATGATGAAATCACAAATATCTTTGCTGACATTTCAGTTTGAAGGTTTTTAGTCACTGACTATGTTTTTTGTTTTGTTGGTTTTTTTAAAAACTTTTTTCCTAAAGCCTTTCACCTTTCACCACACAGCAGCGGTGATGTGAGTGAACTTTTTGTACTGTCCAATGTAAAGCAATATTTCTTATACTCTTAAGTTCATCAGTACTTTTAGTCCCAGTCAGGACCACAGTAGTGGGTACAACCACATGGGATACCCAGTTTTGGTCCAGCCAATTTTGTCCTCAATTTCCATGAAGGCCCACAGTGGGTTACCTGCGTTAACAAAGGGTCCTTGACTGTTCTCCACGGAGCCCATGGGTAGAATGCTATCCATTGGGATCAGACACATACTCCTGTTTGCTGTTCGAATGGAAGGCTGTCTCCTAGCTCATGTTTAAGTTCATGTGGGCCTCAACCCCAACAAATGTCAAAGCCTGCTCTTAGCCCAGTGCCCAAAATGAAGCACCAATAACCAGTAAAAGCCCACAAAAGCCTAGCTTGAATTGGCCGGTGTCGTTTGCTGTTTACAGCTGTTTTATCTAGGTTAGTGCAAATCTTAAAAACTTTATAGAACAGCTAGCCGTTATTGATGACAGAGATGCAACATGTTGGTTGTTTCACTTGTTTTCTAATAGGCTTTTTTAGCAAGAATCATGACTGAGGTACATGTGATCTCCCAGTCACCTGTGAGTTGAGCTTCTGCTAAACGCTGATTCAGTCAGTTACAACGTGTGTTGTCAGATTAGCTTTAAGATTTGTTCATACACGTACTGAACATTGAGTGTTTCATTGCTCTTACGCCCACTGGAAAGAAAAAAAATACATTTTGCTGCTCTACTACAATGTGAACAATATTAAGTTAGTGAACACTGGGGTCTCTCTCTAATCATGGCCCTGTCCATCACTTAGTATGTGTTGTTGTTGCATTGTAATTGGAGGACAAATGTTGGATAAATAATTGACTTCTGTGTCTAACAATGATTTGTAAACTGTGTTTGTGAAGCATCACTGCAGGTGAAACCCTTCAGCTTGCTTAGACAGCGTAAACTTGAAACTTACTGCAGATGTTTTCAGTTACATTTCTGAACTATCAAACCCCATCAAAAACGGTATTGGAAATATGTTTGACATGACATCACGCCATCTAACTAATCTGTGGGAAAAGTTTAAACCCAGAAAGCTCAGAAATGGCAAGTACATTACAAACAGCTGTTTTTAAACAGTTACAGAACAAGGAGAACTGTAACAGAATGTAAGAAATTGGCCATGCTTTCATTTCATTTCTGTCTTCTATCATTTTTTTTTAAATTTTGCAGCTGATCGCAGATGCCATCAACAATATGAAACAACTGACTGCAGGCGATGAAATGTCAACAACAGACATGCAAAGCTTTTTTCCCATCTGTATGGTGATTATTGTGAGAGAACATGAACACCAGTCGAGCATGCAGGCGTAGCATGGATGAATCACAGAGGATCTCAGATTGCAGAGCTCCAGCCACTGTAATTGATAGTCAAACCACCTTCCCCCCCTTTGGCAGAAAATCTACAGCAAAGAGTCAAAACCACATCCAGGTTGGACCTCTGCCAGCGATTTATTCATCGCTTGAGCTATCTGGGCCAACACAGAATCATATGGATTACACACTCTCACACACACACTCTCTCACTAAAACTCTTATGCATGCTGGTGCCCTATCAGGGGCAGACTGAGCTATTTTCTGGAAGGGAACTTGTTGGCTCTGGTGGCTCTCCACACTAAATAGCGAGGCTAACCAGTGTTTGCTTTGTGGAAATCCCTTTGGCGTTTGCAGAGTGAGATGGGGCGGGCGGCTCACACAAGCCTGTTGCCCTCCTCTCTGAAGTCACGTGTTTCATGTCATGTGTAAGAGATGTGTTTTGAGTAAAATATTTCACACATGTTGGTGGGACAAAATACATACTGCTCTACAGAAACAAGGAAATCAGTTGCCCGTTCATGGTATGACATGGTTCTGCAATGCTGGAAATAATTCCAATACATGGTGTCCTTGTGCTTCATGTAGTGCTGGAGAAATAGATAGGAAACCAACCCTTTGAAAGGTCTACTTTATAGCATTTAGCTTCAAATAACTCATTTAAACAAAACTTGTCCGAAAAAGATGACTTGAATACAAACTGGTGTGATAATAACGAACTATCATGATGAAACAGGGTTTGAGGAAAATGTATCTGACATTGATTTTATAATTACGTTCCATCTGTTATCATTGAGGAGGCGGGGTTTATGAACTGCAGCCAGTCAGCAAGAGGAGCTCTTAATGTTATGGCTTCGCTTCCCAGGCGGCTTTAGCACAATGATTTGAACACCTAGAGGTAAAATCATATGGTGAAATAAATCAGCTCATAGTTAAACATCTTAGGGCGCATTCACACTAGGCAATCCGCACTGTTCCTTCACCCCTTAATTCCAGTGCTTAAGCACGGTACGGGACAACTTTGAGTGCGCCCTTAGATACAGTTCTTAGCTAACAGTAACTGAGAAACTAGATGGCTGAATTGTTGGATTTTTTTTTTTTTTTACAGTAGTTCATAATAAACAGATGAAATAGCTGTATTACTCAGTTGATGAACTGAATTAATAAATGGTTGAAATTTGAGGTTTAAGTATTCAGATTCTGTAAATCAAGTGTTGGAAGCAGGAATTCAAACATTATGAAACTGGCCTCACATAGATAATGTATTTTAAAACATCCACTTTTTTGTAGACTAAGTTGACATTAACTCGAAGATGTAAAATGAATTGAAACGAAAATACAGGACTGGTGGTGTTCCATAAAGGTTTACTTTAGCTAATCCATTAAGGAAGTCGGGAATTGCTGTCCATTGGTTGTTTTTTCTCTTTGCCCCATGATCCAGGTAGGACGAGGGCTCTCCCCTATCAGGACTCGAACCCTGCAACCTGAGGGCCTAAAGGGAAAGCTCGGCCAGAGTTGGGGCCCAGGCCTCGTATCATCTGGTTTCTATTCTCCCTGCCCTGTCAAATGAAATCTGACCTGCTTTAGAGGAGACCTGAATTATGGGCCCATCAATAAATACCATATTCCCCCCTTTGAAGTTGCATACGTGATGGAAAGTGGTAAGATGTCATGTGTTAAAGTTATTACCCAATTCCAGCACGTTAATCTACTGTGCTTGATGTTCCTGACTTTTGAAGACTGTTGTGGCTTTATCTATTCTGACAGCAGCCAGACTGAGCGCTTTTTTCACTTTGCCCAAACGTCAGAACTATTTTCAATCTCCCTTCGCCTTTATATAACCCCTGCAGAGGTAACCTAGTGGGAAAAGGGAGAGAGGTGGGTGCATTACAGGGGAAGATTGCTTTTGAGTGTTTCGTGACAATGGTGGATAATTTAACCAGCTGTTGAATAGTCTGCTCTTGAGTCATTTGGAGGTGCCTATAAAGCCACCTGTGCGTAATCTCCCTGACTCCCACTCTTTAATTGTGCCTCTCACGGAAGAAGTTGCTTTTGTTAGAGGAAGAGATAGCCTCAAGGTCCCTCTGATTTATGTGTCAAAAAAAGACAAGACAGGAGGAGAAGATGTGAACGCATTAATTGCAGTTTATAAGCTTTATCCAAAGAAATCGCCTTTTGTGTGCTTCAGATCTAGATGTTACCACAGGGCTTCTATTTGTTAATTTATAACAACTTAGACAAGAGGGTGAGGTCTTGCTTTGCATATTAATGTTAAACAGGAACTTTTATTTTGAAACTACTGTAAGGACTTTCTTTTTGTGTTGATTTTGGTGACCCCAGTGTTTCATAACCAACTGAAAACCTCTCACAGGAGCTTTAACTGAGGACAATGAAACAGCCGTATTTTAGAACAAACTAAAATCCAAGACAGTAACTGACAGAGTGTCCACGGTGTCTTTCATAGTGACCCTTTGATCTTGGAAAGGCCCCATAAGTGTTGTAACAATTGCTGGTATGAAGGAGTGACCTGGGTGTTACCTGCACATGCCAAGTGTCGATGAAGATCTCAACTTTCGAAGCAGCCCTCTCTGACGGGTCACTGAGGTTATTACTGCAGAACCAGCTGCCTGGAATAATGAGGAGCAGCACTTGTGCCATCCTCAATGGTTGGAAAATACCTCACAGGCCTCACATGAGCAGAGGAGGAAAGAAGAAGAGGATTATTTTTGCTAAATTTAGTGAACTATTCCAACAATTACAAGTACAACTTTCTAAAAGAAAAGGTAACAATAAGATGTTATAAACATATTCCTTTTCTGTAAAATGTTGGCTCTCCATCTGGGAGTTCAAGTGTTGGTTACTTTGTATATCTTTAAGTGCATGCACCATGTGTACACATAAGCAAAGGCACACTTCTTCCAGACTGCCTATACACTACAAAAGCATTCTGTTGACACAGTCTTTGTGTCATTTCAGCGGTGCATAGGAGGAAGTGTGAAGATGTTGTCGGTGATATTCATTACAAGCGAGCACATCAGCCCATCAAAGCTCTCCTTTGTGGAGGGGATCAAGTCAGAGGCAGGTTAGGGCTTTCTGCAGAGACGCCTGTGGTTTGCTCTTCCTCTTGATTTCCTCTTTTCTTCTCCTGCCCTGTTCTCAAGCATCTCATCAGGAGGGCTGCAGGATGTGAAACCAACCTTCTGCTGAACTTAACCTTTTCTTAATAATACTTGTACTGGAATAGTCAACCATGTGGAAAATTGCCTGATTATTGACTTGCATTTGGGAACAGGAGTTTGTGGGATGAAATAAAGTCCATTTCATTTGGTTATTTAGGCCATGTTTACAGGGAATGATCTTCTAAAGACAGGGTTGTTTTTTCCTTTTAAAAGAAGTTCCGCTTTGAGACATCAACTTTTGACTCCGAGGCACCACAAAAATGCAGTATACATGCCAGACTATTTGTTGGCGGTGTGACTTTGTAATGAAACAACACGAATGACTAATATGAACGCTTGGTCAAAGTATCTGAAAATACATTTAGATGCTGATTAAAGCCCAAACATATCAACACTAATGCCTCCAAGTAAACCAATACATCAAAAAATAAATCAATTATGCATCTTAAATTGAATTGAAACCATTATAAAATATCTAACAGATCACATTTACCATCACAAGGAATTGTTCTGTATGGATTTGATAAAACTAAAAGATAATATGAAACATAATATGACAGATTAAAATAATATTAGAAAGATGTCAATTCCAGAACAGGCAGCTAAAAGAACATATTTATCTTAAATTTTAAGCAATTATTTAAGTGAAAAGATTATGAACGAATCATTTATTCATCTTGGAAAAATAACCATACCCACAGCTCATGATGACAAACTACAGCTTTCTGCCAAAATATGAGTCTGTGACATCTTTGTTTTGTCTCTATCACTTGGTCTCTGACTAATTTTTCCAACTCACAGTCAAGAAACACATTATTGTATGCAGATTTATATATTTTTTTAAAGCTATAGAATTATGATGGACGATAATGGTGGCCAAGTCCGATACAGAGAGTCTTTTCCGCTGAGAGATAAAGGTTGTGACCCTGCAGGACCGAGCAGCTGCTGCAGAATGATGTTTCTGTTTGGAAAAAACTGCTGAGCCATCAAAGAGCACGGGAAGCTGCCTCAGGACCTCAGATCAATCAGCCAACACCAGCACAGCCTCAGGGCCATCATCACTGAGGTCATCTCACCTTCACAAGCAAAGGTCACGGATTCAATTTGACTCTTCCTCACTAAACTGAACTCCGTGTCTATCAATCAGAGATGAGCTGGCTGATGATGAATGACCATCACACTTTGTTAAAATGACTATGGATCAGAAGACTGTTCATGCTGGATTCATTTGAAGACTTGACTTTAGCATCAGAAACCACAACTACTATAACTTAAATTCAATTCACTTAAAAATTAAAGCAATAAATGTCAAACAAAAAACTATATTGGATTGGAAAATCTTTATCGTCCCCAAGGGGCAATTTAGTCTGCAACAGAAGTCAACACGGGCAACAAACATCAAACAATCAAAACAGCACAAAGACATAAATACATACAGCAACTCTTAAAGTTTTTAATGATTTTATAGAAAGTATAGATCACAAGCAACACTGTGCAGCCCTTTTTATAGACCTGTCCAATGCATTTGATTCTGTGGACAATACAGTACTCAAACACAGATTGATTAAAGCAGGACTGTTCGATCACACAGTAAACTGGTTCACGAACTACCTCACAAACAGTGTGTGCAGGCAGAGGGCTACACTTCTAGCTCACTCACTCTAACAAAAGGTGTGCCTCAGAGGTCAGTCCTAGGGCCGCTGATATTTATTCTTTATATAAATAACATTGATTCAAATGTTCTCAATGTTAATTTTCACTTTTATGCGGATGACATTGTGATGTACTGCTCAGCACCCACTCCAGACCAAGCTCTCTCACATATAGAGACAGACAACCAGCCACACTCACATTCACACCTACAGGCAATGTAGAGTTAAAGCTAACTAGCCTAGCAGAATAGCAAGTTAACTTTCCAACTTCAGGAAACAAACTGAACCAAAAAGTTAAATGTATAATACAATATAACAAAGACAGTCTAAAATTGTAACACAAGTATTTATAGTATAATATAACTAATAAACCAGAAATATATTTAATATATTTATATAAACTCAACAATATTTTCTTTGAACTCAAACTACTTCAAAAAGAGGAAACAAAGTTTTAATACATTTTAACACTGAGTTTTCCTTTCACAACTGTACTCAGTATTTGTCATAATTTGACTTTACTTTTAATACCTCAGCTTGTCTACAACTAAATTTGGAAAAAGCTACAAAACAGTTCCAGTAATGTTCAATTGCTTGAACTTAAACCGTTCATTTACTTGTGGAGAAAGCAGGAAATATGAAATGATCCCAAAATGTCCTAAGCAGGAGACAGATGAAAAGTGAGTGAGTAAGCAGTAGTTTTGTTTTGGACTCGCTGCAGGAACGTGACTCCCTCCCTCCATTCCTTTCAGCCCAATTAAGAGCACTGTTCCCTCCTCGGGGGCCTGAGAGAGCAAGCAGGCTTCAACTTGTGCAGGGGTCTTAAAACTCTGGTCAAACCAGAAAAAAATGTGGTTTTTTTAGACATAAAGTTTCAAGCTCTCTACCCTTCAAGTTCTTATATATAGATTTCGATCACAGGCGGTATTATGACAAGTTATTTCAAGCCAAACGTACAGATGTATCTATAACACAGTCCTCCTTTTACAGTTATCAAAAATAGTAAGATTGATTACATGAACAAAGTTTTCATAATAGTTTAACTCCAAACTAAGAGCAGACAGAAAGAAAGAGAAAGCCAGAGAAAGTATATCTGCAGGTATTCATTTCCCTTCAACGTGTACCTCCTCCATCCATCCATCTCTATCTTCCTCCTGTCCGCCCAGACTGTCTCCTGCTGCACTTGGCAGAGAAAGTATCCAATGCCGTGGACAGATTTGTCTTTCTTAAAAGACTGCTGACACCTGTCTAGTGCTCATTTAAAACTTTTACTGGCCCATTTCTCCTGGGCACACACATGTAGAGAGGCAGGGGGCGTCCAGAGAGTGCTTTCTACTTAACCCCAATGTGAAAACAGGACATGAGTCTTCCATGCACCATTTGAATGCCAATGAACAGAGTTGAAGAAACTGTGGACATCTTTTCTCAATCCTTAAAGGTGCACTATGTAGATCAAGTTCTTCTACTTCAGGGACTAGACATTCAGCATAACTTAGCACCGTATGCATCTAATATTCAGGCTTGTATTTAATTCCCCTGATTTCTGTAATGGATCCCTATAATTTCATTTTTTGATTTTGCTTAAACCTGAGGTAATGATGCATTTTCACATTTTTGAGGTTACTCTGATTCGTCTTAAGGGAAAAGATATTCTGCACATAGTAGTTCAGGCTCATTTAGGACTTACCTCTGAAAAATGATGCATCATTCAAGTGTTTAGCCTGACAGGAAGTAAAAACTCTGCGTAAAACAAACATTACATATTAGCCAAAATAGGGAACTCATCATTTATCAGCAGCATCAGGTATGACATATTTAATTGTATGTATATCATTCATATTCAAAATGCAGAAAAAAG